>NC_060274.1:131000709-131043664 GCF_021613505.1 Equus quagga | reverse complement strand
GCCGCCGCCGCTGCGGGGGGCCTGGCACTGGGGCTGCACCCCGGGGGCGCGCAGGGCGGCGCTGGCCTCCCGGCGCAGGCCGCGCTCTACGGCCACCCGGTCTACGGCTACTCGGCGGCGGCGGCGGCGGCTGCGCTGGCCGGCCAGCACCCGGCGCTCTCCTACTCGTACCCGCAGGTGCAGGGCGCGCACCCCGCGCACCCCGCCGACCCCATCAAGCTGGGCGCCGGCACCTTCCAGCTGGACCAGTGGCTGCGTGCGTCCACCGCGGGCATGATCCTGCCCAAGATGCCCGACTTTAACTGTGAGTACTGCGCCCGGGGAGGGAGGAAGAAATGGGGGAAGGGGAGTCCAGCCAGACGGTTCTCTCGCGCATCCTTGTCCACCTGGCCCCTCCTTCCCCTCGCTCTCTGCTCGGCGTGGGCTGGGAAAGCGTCGCGAGGCCGTGTTGGCTCGCCCCGGGCCTGCGAGGACTCGTGCGGGCTGCGCGGTGTGGCCGTGAGCTGTTAAAATGGCCACGCGCGGGCCTTGTCTTCCCTTCCTCTCTTAACGGGAAGGGGCAGCTGGAGGTGTGAGACTGAAATCTAATGATTAACCCGCAGGCTAGAGGAGAAGGAAGTGGTGGGGGAAGGCAAGCCAAAGAGCATCCTGAGTTAGGCGGGCCTGGGGATCAGGGGCACCGAAACCGGGGGCTTATCCCCAAGGAAACGGTATTGACGTGGGTCTCGCATTCTGGTTCTGGAGAGACCTCCGGACCCTCCCAGGTGAGGGAGAGATTCAGGGGCAATGAAGAGAAATGGGCTTCAAGAGGCCCAGAGCCCCAAGGGCAGGGCTCCTGCGACACCCTGGCTCTTTGCGGGGCTCTGACCTCCTCTGGAAGGGTGCTGGGTCCTGGGTGCCTGCCCCGGAGGCACGTGGCCTGACTTGAACCAAGCGATGGTGCGCTTCTTCAGGCACCTCATTGCAGGGACTCTAGGCAGCAGGTGACCAACCCTGAATCAGGGGCACCCGACACAGAGTGAGCCCTTCCCCAAGGAGGCAGCGAGGGAGGGCCGGTTACCCACAACCTGAGAGCTGCTCGGCTGTGGGCAGTGAGCTAGTCACCCAGGCGGGCCTCCTCGGAGGCCTGGGCCAGCTCGGGCTTTCCCGGCACCTGTGGGCGCAGGGGCTGGCACTCTCTAGAGTCTGTTCTCTGGTCTGCTCGCCCCACCTGAGCTCGGCTCAGAGGAAGATGCACAGGCTTTATGATTTCACCCGCAGAACACCCAAACAAAGAGACCCCATTGTTTCTGTCTGAGTGGATTTGTTTAGACTGGGGAGATGCAGGCATGGGACAGAAAAAAGCAAAAAAAGAACAGAAATAAACGCTTGCCAGAAATCAGATTCTCCTGCTAGAAGCCTTGGTTGTGACTAAACAGAGAAAAGCTGGGAGCTTGGAGTGCTGAGAAGTCACGGCCGGGTGAGAAAAATCCCAGCGTGGGCACTGTTTGCTTTCGGCCACCCCAGGCTTTTCGCCGCTCAGCTCCCAGAAGGCCCTAATGGCCACCCATCCCTTCCCATTGGAGAGTCAGCCCTCCTGGAACCCACTCCCAGAAAAGGGGAAGCTCAGGGTCACCTCTCAGTGTGGGGGCTGCAGCTTCAGACATACCTGAACCTGTTGATTCCGGGTCACCCAAACTCAGGGCACCTTTCGGGCCTGGCCCTGAGCCCAGCGAATGAACCTCTTCTGATGGAATGTCACCCCATGGACTTTTCATTATGACTTGCATTTCCCAGAGTCTTAGGTGCTTGGGCTCCCACGGGGGGGGGGGGGGAGGGCGCGGTCCTCGCACAAGCCTCCCCTGGGTGCTGGGTTCCTGGGCCACCACGTAGGTGCTTTCCCAAGCCTGCGTGGAGCCCAAGGTCGCTCAGAAAAATCAATTAAAGCCACATCCCTTTGCCAGCACGCTTGGCCCATCTTGGATTCTTAATCTTGACCTAAACGTGGCTGAATTAAAACCCAGCCAGCTCTAAGTTCAGAAAAGGAATCTGAACACCCAATCCTAGAGGGCCATAACAGTCAGGCCAGGATGCCGGAATGTGTTCTGCGAGTCCCTCCTCTGGTTGTTTCGCTTCCTTTAATTGGTTGTCTCTGCCGTTGGACAGCATTTCCCAAATGGTACTCTTGGAGCCAGTGTTTTAATTAAAGTTCTAATGTATTGTCAAGTTGGGAATTCTGGGCCTTGTTTAACTAAAGCAGGGGGCGTGGGCCTTCCCATAAAGCAAATTGCCCATCCCAGGGGAGCCTGAGCTGGTCAGCCGGCTGGCCTCCTTTCTTCCCTTTCTTTTATTGTCTAACACTTGTCGGGCTCCTGGGAAATCAAGGGAAGTCTCGTTTTGAGGTCATAAAATTCTCTGTGATGTAACCGTGTGAAATTATGTAAATAAAGCTGTGAGACCTCCTTGAACACAGAGAAAGCCGGATTCCCCCTCAGGACTAGGCCTTTAATTTGCGTAATGAAAACTGTCCTGGAAATGCTTCCAGCCTCCCCAGGCTTTGCCCCTCATACCCTGGGGGCGGGCGGGGTTGTAGAGAGAACAGCTTAAATGGGGTAGAGCGTCTGATGAATGCACTACTGAGGCCTGGGATTTGGCTCCTGCCTTCCTTCCCCCCTCTTTTTTCCTTTTTTTTCCCTTCTCCTTCTCCTTTTGTATTTACGGAGGTGGTGGTGGGAATCCTGCACCAGTTCCTCTTGCGGTGGGAAGAGCCAGGACCAGCTAGTGTTTCCCCAACCTGTTTGGACTTAGCCTGGGCTGGGGAAAGTGCAGTCAGGGGTGGGGAGGAGGTGCGCCATGCCCCCCTCCACTTCTTGCCTTCTGGCGACCTTCTCTGCACCAACGCACACCCAGCTGGAGAGGGGCCTGAGTGATAAACTCTCTTTAATCAGGACACCCAGGCCCAGTCTGAGATAAAAAGATTTGGTGCCATTAAATCGGGACCGTCTGGTTCCACCTGGCCTCTGGATCCTGGGCTCCCGGAGTCCTCTAGCCACACTGTTCCCCGGGGAGGGGGCGCTGACACTGAAGGAATAGCTGCGACTCTGCAGGGCCGGCGGGCAGCGTTGCCCAGCGGAAGCGGCGTGAGGGGGAGGGGTGGGGGTGAGGGTGGGCGGAGGACTGAGCCGGGCTGCGGCCTCACGCCCTCTCCGTCCCCAGCCCAGGCTCAGTCGAACCTCCTGGGGAAGTGCCGCCGGCCGCGCACGGCCTTCACCAGCCAGCAGCTGCTGGAGCTGGAGCACCAGTTCAAACTCAACAAGTACCTGTCGCGGCCCAAGCGCTTCGAGGTGGCCACCTCGCTGATGCTCACGGAGACGCAGGTGCGCTGCCCCCTCCGCGCCCCCCCCCCACCGGCCTCCCCGAGGACACTGTCCCCTCTGCACTCTTGACCCTCGGCCGTCCTGGCATCTGGAGCTGGCCTCTTAGACCTGTAGGGTGCGGGTTAACATCGGGGGAGAGCTCACGTGCCTCCGCCAGGGTTCACATACCCGCGGCCGGAGCGCGGACGCAGTAGGTCGGGGTAAAGTCCCGGAATGTGCATCTTAACGACCCTTCCCCCTATTCTGAAGCAGGTGGTCCCCAGGCCACATTCGAGAAATTTTCTTTCAGAAAGAGATGAGGGAACGTCTTGAGACTTAAGCTGCCCTAGCGGCCCTGGCGCTCTTCCGCAGACAGGGCGCGGCGAGCTGGCGTCCAGGCCGAGCTTCCTTGGAGCCCCCCTGCCGGACTCTGAGGGTCCTGACGCGCGCGGTGGGGGCTCCACCGCCCTGGAGCTTCTGAGATCCCACGGCGGGGGGCGGGGGCGGGAGCCGGGGACTCGGAGAGGGTAGAGGTGGCCGGTTTCTCACGCCCGCTTGTGCCGGCAGGTGAAGATCTGGTTCCAGAACCGGCGGATGAAGTGGAAACGCAGCAAAAAGGCCAAAGAGCAGGCGGCGCAGGAGGCCGAGAAGCAGAAGGGCGGCGGGGGCGCGTGCAAAGGCGGCGGCGCGGAGGACCAGGGGGACGAGGAGCTCCTGGGGCCGCCGGCGCCCGGGGACAAGGGCAGCGGACGCCGCCTGCGGAACTTGAGGGACAGTGACCCCGAGGAGGACGAGGACGACGACGACGAGGACCATTTCCCCTACAGCAACGGCGCCAGCACGCACGCCGCCTCCTCCGACTGCTCCTCCGGGGCCGACTCGCCGCCCCCGCGGCCCGGCCCCGGGCACCAGCCCCCGCCGCAGTAGGGGCCCCGCCGGCAGGTGCGCCCTGGTCGCCGCGGCTTCTGCGCGCGTCGCAGCCCCCCGTGGGCGCCCGGGTCCGACCCCCGGCCAGCGAGCGAGGCCAGCCAGGTCCGGGGCGCCCCACTCGGGCTCCAGCACCTGTCTGCTCTTCGGGGGACGGAGAGAGGGAGGCCCGGCGGGTTCACACGTGAACTCTTGTCCTTTTACATTTAATTTTGGCTCGTGTTGCGGCAGGTGTTTGTGAGAAGACCGACCACCACCCTCTTCCCGAGTCGGGGAGGCGGAAGCCCACAGTGTTACAGACCTCTGAAACTTGAAACCTTCTCTGGAAATGCCATTCTGCTGAGTATTGAAAAAAGAAAAAATGTTTTGTGCTTATGTATCTTAGGGGGAAAAACTTTATGTCTTAAGCGTTCAAACTGCTGGAAATCTCAAAACTGTACTGTCTTTATTTTTGTATATTGTATTTATATATATATAAAAAGAAACGTCTACTTATGCATGCTAAATTATTATTTAGCTTCTCCCATCGTCCACGATGGAATGTAAAATAAATTGGTTTTTTACTGGGTAAGAGTGCAAATGTTTTAGGGGGAGATGTGAGAGGGGCTTTACCATTTTTGCTGTTGAAGTGATGGGGAGTGGGTGTGTTCCGGGACTGACAGCAGAGGGTGAAAATCAGAGTAGCAAATGGGTGTCAGGACCACCTCCGCTTCTGGGCCCTCACGTGAGCGGGGAACTTATTCCTGCCATGGGGAGTCGCAGGTGTGAAATGTTGGTAATAGTACCTGAGCCCAGGTGTGAGCGGTCTGGTAGGGGTGCCTGGCCCACTCTGGATGCCTGAATCTCCGGAGAGTAACTTTGCACTCTATGTATTTATTTTCCTGTTTCCTTGGGGATCTTCTTGCTTCGCTGGCGCTGCAGAGGTGGAAACACACTGCTTGAATGTTTCAGAAAATAAGCTTCAGACGCCTAGGCTTTACTGGCACTTGGGGTCCGTGTGGCCCGAGGCGCTCCCTTCGCACCTTTCCCGCACTCCCTCGAATAGCTGCGCTGCTGGCTCTCCTCCACTCCGCCCTCCCTTCCGCAGAACCTTCCCAGCGCTGGCCAGGAACGGTCTTCTGGGGCCTGTGCAAATGTCCGCGAGGACAGCAGCGGGCGACGGGAACGCCTTACGCCGGGCCTGCAACGGCTCTGGGTTAATAAACCGCACTGGCGTTGCCATCAATCACCGCCGAGCCAGGCCCGCCATGTGCGGCACACATGCCCGCTCTGCCGGCCTCCGCGCGCGCTACCCGGCTGCCCTTCCCCCGTCCCGAGCCAGGGCCGCCCCGGGCCTGGAGGAAACCGGAGACCAGGGGACGGCGCTTTCTTCTCCCTCCCCTCGGGCCTCCCTCCGTCCTTCTGCTTTCTCTCTTTCTCAGCGGCACCTGGGCGTGGGGCGCGCGCCCCTCCTCGCCCTCGCTCTGTCCCGGCTTCCCCCGCCTCCCCCTGATAAATGAGTTCAGAAGGGCCTGGCGTTTCATTTGGGTGATTGCCGCGCAGGCGAGCGGGCCACTCCTCTGCCTCAGGGCCGGGGTGAGATTAATATCCTCTCCGGCAGCTCATTATCACCCGGCACCTTCCATAAAACCCAGCCTCAGCCAAGGCCGGGGGCGCGGCGCTGCCGGGAGCCGGGCAGGAGCAGCTGCTGGGCGCGGGCGCCGGCAGGGGCCGGCCGCCGCGGGGTCCAAAGGTGCTCTGGGGGAACCGAGCCTGGGTTGGCAACTGGTGGGAAAGCCGGGGTCCCCGAGGAAAGGAGGTGGGAAAATTAGAGAGGGGGGTGGAGAGGGGGAGAGGAGAAAGACAGGCACCTTTTGGGGTTAAAAAATCTGCAATCGGTGTGTATCTCGTTTTAATTTCTAACACATTGGGGAAGTTCAGCCTGAAGCAATCTCTTGCCCACTGCCTCCACATCTGGGGTTTATTCCCGGCCGCCCCCTGCTCGGCGGCCCAGTCTCGGCGCCCCCACCTCACGCTGGGCAGCGGGGATCTTCGGGTGGCCGGGCCCGGGCGGGGCGGAGCTTCAGGCCCCGGCGGAGGTGCTGTCCCTCCGCCCCAGGCGACCGACCCCCTGAAGCCCGGAATCGGGCGGCTCCCTCTGCGGCAAGGGAGGAGGGCACGGAGCGAAGATGTAACTGCGACCCCCTGCACCCCCGGGCCGGCAGCGCGAGCCCGGGTTTGGCTCCGGGACTTGGCCGCCGGGGAAGCCGGACCGCCCGCGGCCCCGCGTCTCCAGCCAGCCGCTTAATCGCGGCGGAATTTATCTCACTAATAAATTTAATGATCAATTCGTTCTTGTCACACTAGCTCTTCCCCAAATCAATTATAGCAAATTTAAATATAATCACTGGCTCGTCCTCACCCACTCCGGGCACGGCGAACAATTCATTCCGCCTACTGAAGGGCCCGCAAGCCCCGGGCCAATTGCTGACCCCGCGGGGTAGGGGTGGGGGAGAATGGCCTCTGCAGCCCCCAGGACCCGGTTCCCAGGACCCGGAGCCAGGTCTACGCAGCAGCCGGAGCCCAGAGGGAGACGGAGGCATTGTTCTCAGACAAGCCGGGCCTGGGTCTCCCGCAGTTCGCCCCGCAGACCCTGGCAGCGCCGAGTCACTGCGGCCCGGGGGCTGGGTCCCCAGCGAGGCCCCAGCCCAGAGCGGACCCCTCCCCCTGGTACCCCAGCCGGGCCTCCTTCCCACCGAGGGCCCGACCCCTGGGCACGCGTTGTCTTCGCCCTACTGGGAGGTTCTCCTCTGTTCCCAAAAAGGGGCGTGAGTGTCTCTAGCGTGTGCAAAGGGATGTGGATAAAGCCCTTTCTGTGACAAAGAAATCAATCTACACGCGCCCTCCAGGCGACAGCCCACAGGTCTTCTGTCTGGTCCTCGGGAGCCCTGGCCCAGAGAGGGAGGCCCTGAGGAGACACCTTTAATATGTGGAGTCTGAGAGGGGCAGAAACGACTAGAACAGAGACAAATGGACCTGTTCCTTCTGGTCGGCTTTCCCCTACTCCGTCCCCAGATGGAAGTCAGCTTGGTAAAATCAGCTTAAAAGACTTTCTACGACACCAAAAGCACAGACCACAAAAGCAAAAATAGACAAATGGGATTACATCAAACTTCTGCCCAGCAAACAAACAACAGAATGAAAAGGCAACCTAGGAATGTGATCAAATATTTGCAAATCATATATCTAAGGGGTTAATCTCCACAATATAAAGAACTTATACAACTCAACAACAGCCACCAATCCAATTTAGAAATAGGCAAAAGACTTGAATAGACATTTCTCTGAATAAGATATACAAATGGTCCACTAGCGTGTGAAACAAGATACCCAACATCACTAATGGTTAGGGAAATGCAAATTAAAACCACGATGAGCTATCACCCCTGCACCCATTAGGATGACTGCTATAAAAACAAAAACAAAACAGAAACTAGCGAGTGTCGCCCAGACTGTGGAGACATTGGAAGCCTTGTGCACTGTTGGCAAGATCGTAAAATAGTGCAGCCACTGCGGAGCTTCCTCAAAAACACCCCTCGGGGCCACGTGGTGGAGTAGTGGTTGAGTTTGCACCTCCACTTCCATGGTCCAGTTCATGGGTTCAGATCCCAAGGACTTGCACACTGTCAGCCAAGCTGTCGCAGCGACCCATATGCACAATAGAGGGAGACTGGCAAAGCTGTTAGCTCAGGGGAAATCTTCCTCAGCAAAAAAATACCCAAGCCAAACAAAACCTAGAATTGCCATATGACCCAGCAATCCTACTTCTGGGTGTATATCAAAAGAATGGAAAACAGGATCTGGAAGGGATATTTGCGTGCCCATGCTCATTGCAGCATTATTCACAACAACCAAGAGGTGGAAGTAACCTAAGTGTCTGTCAACAGATGAAAAGATAAAGAAAATGACATATATATAATGTATGATAGAATAGCACGGACGAAGAAGGAAATCCTGGTTATATGCTACCATATGGATGAAGCTTGAAGACATTATGCTAAGTGAAATAAGCCAGTCACAAAAAGACAGTGCATAATTCTGCTCAGATGTGGAACCTAAAATAGTAGAAACGGAAAGTAGAATGGTGGTTGCCAGGGGCTGGAAGGAAGGGGGAAAGGGAGTTGTTCAAGGGGCCCGGAGTTTCAGTTTTGCAAGATGTTCTCTGCCCGACAACGTCTATATAGTTAATACTACTGTACTAGACGCTTGATGCTAAGATGGTGACAAAGGCATATATCCTTCCTACCTCCCTCCTTCCCTTCCTGCTTTCCCTCCTTCCTCCTCCTCCACCCCCGCTTCCCCTCCCTTCTTCCTCCTGCTGCTCCTTCCTCTCTCCTTGCCTCCCGGAGACGGGGCGGGGTTGCTGTGGAATATCCAGACCACAGAGAGGGCCCAGGAAGGGAGCGCCCGGCCCAGGCCCTGCCTGGACCTGAGCAGGAGCGGGTTTGACGGTCCAACGCTGCCTCCCCGCGCAGGGTTGGGGACCCGGCCCCGCGCTCCAGGAAGTTTCCGCAAGCACCCCCCAAGTTTTCGGGTTAGCTGACCCCCGCGGCCTCCCCTCCGCCCTCCTCCTCTCCCCGCCCGGGGAATGGAGGGTAGTTCCGACTCCCGATCTGGGGCCTGCGTCCGCCCTGACCGCGGGGAGTAGCGGGACGGGGACTGAGCTCCCGGGGGAGGGGCCCCACGGCGCGGTGGGGGTGTCGGAGTGGGACCCTCGGCGGCGGTGACCCGCGGGGGAGCGGGACCCACAGGGAGGGGCCGCGCAGGGTGTGGGCGACGCGGGGGTGCTCCCTCAGGACGGGGGCGCCCCCCGCCCGGTGTCAAAGTCCTGCGGTGCATTGTGTCTCCCTCAATAAAACTAATCCCTCGGAGGCGCGCCCGCGCCGGGACGCTGCGGTGTTCCAGACTACAAGGGCGAGCATGGTTTTCAGATTTGGTTTTTATGGTCGGATTAAAGTTTATTTTCCATAATAGGGCACCTAATAAAACTCATAAAGCCGGGTCGGGCCTCCAGCTGGTGGCCTCGTTTAACACTTTCACTTCGTAAATCACTTTACGACGCGCCAGGTGTGTCCCAACTGGACGCCGACGAGGAACCCCCCCCCCCCACGTCCCGCGCCCGCCCTCGCGAGCCCCCGCGAACGGGGCCGGGGTCCGGGCCGGGGTCCCGGGTGGGGCCAACCAGGGCGGGTCTTCGCCCTCCCGGGGCCCGCGGCCCCCTCCCCGCACCCTGAGAGGCGGGGGGACCCCCGCGGGAAGGTGTGGGCGGGGCCGCGGCGGAGGCGGACCTTGGCGGGGACCCCCATTCCCCCGCGGCCCGCCCCCCGGCCCCGCGCCGACCCTGCATTCCGCGGCCTGCGCACCTGGCCGCCCCCCCAAGTGTACACAAGGCTCCTCCGGGCCATTGTCCGCGGCGCTCGGGCAGGACAAAGGTGCCCCCACCCGGGCGGCGCGGCGAGAGGCGCGAGCGCGGTTTACCCAGCTGGGGGGAGGAACAAAGCCGCCGCCTTATCTGGGGGGGGGTCTGGGCCGAGGGCTGGCGCGGGGTCAGGCCGGGGGCGCGGGCGGCCGGGGGAGGGGCGGCGGCGGGAGGGGGCGCTGGGCTGGGGCCCCCTCCCGCCCGGGATGCGATGACCTGTCAGACCCTTGCTGCCAGGGCCACCCGGCTTCGCCCTCAGGTTCCCGAAGGGGCGTCGGAACCGCTCCCGGGAGGAGGTCGGCGCCAGGAAGAGAAGGATCCAGAGAGCTCGCTGGGAAGGAGGACCCTCCCGGGCGTGGAGCGGGGCCTGCGGCCAGCCTTCGGGGTCAACCCACTCTGTTATCGCGCCTGTGGGTTTCCTATTTGTTCTTTCATATTCGTGATCACCTTTTTTCCAAGCATCACCGTCCTCTTCTGTGCTGAAATAACGTCTTAGAAAAGGGAAACCAAAAAAGGGTCAGGATCGGTCGTGGGGGGAGGGGACAGGAGAGAAGGGCGCTCTCCGTGGGGACAGAGGGGCTCCCCGGGCTGCGTCCGCGTCGCTAGGCGGCCTCGCGCCCCTGCGGCTCGGTGCGGGTCCTCGGAGCAGAGGTCCACACCCACCGTCTGGGCCGCTCTGGCTCTTCATCGCGGACAGGGCCACACTGTGACAGGAAACGCAGTTTACTGTTTTAGTAGATAAATCTGTAAAACAAATGCACATTGTGTCTTTTCCTGGGTCTGCAACGAGTACTTAATACCCTTCACCACCCCGGGGGGCGATTTATCCTGGTGAGGAATTTATTCCAGGAGGTCGTCAAATTCCCATCCACCCTCGGATTAGGTACCTGTGTGACACTGCAGCCTTGTCACCCACAAAGTAGACAGTAGCCAGCTCGAAGTCCACTCATGCACTCCCTCATTCACCAACTTCCTTAGAATCCCTGCTACATGTCAGACGCTGTTCCAGGCCCTAGGAGATGCTGGTGAATAAAGCAGACACAAATCTCCACCCTCCTGGAGTTCCATTGTCATGGGACAAGAGAGAGTGAAAACCAGATGATAAATATGTGAATTCTATCCTGTAAAAGGCTAGGTTCCTGTGAAGTCAGGCTAAGGGAGGAGAGAGGCCCAAAGGATTTCCCAGGGTCATCCTGAGCATCACTCCTCACTCACGACGGAGGACTCCCTGTTGTTTGGGTGTGTCATGGGAATATGAGGAAGTGCCTTGTGGCACAGGCTGCCTGCCTTTAAATGGGGTGGGTGAAAGGAATTAGAGACCCTTAGGAATTGTGGAGGACATTTATCCAATTTTTTTCTTTTTTAAAGATTGGCCCTGAACTAACATCTGTTGCCAATCTTTTTTTTTTTTTTTTTAATCTTCTTCTCCCCAAAGCCCTGCAGTGCATAGTTGTATATTCTAGTTGTGGGTCCCTCTAGCTCTGCTATGTGGGACGCCACCTCAGCATGGCCTGATGAGCAGTGCTAGGTCTGCGCCCAGGATCCAAAGCGGGGAAACCCTGGGCTGCCGAAACCGAGCGCGAAAACTTAACCACTCGGCTGCCAGGCCAGACCCCCATATCTAATATTCATATTCACTGACAGATTCAAAATGTTCCTAACCCTCAAGGTGGACTAAGTATTCCAGAAAACAAAATAGAGAGGCATGTGTGGATGGTGGAAGTGGGAATTTTGAGAGAGAAATAGATTACATGTATGATTTCTTTCTTTTTTCCCACTGACAACTAATTGACATACAACACTGTATGAGTACAGTGATTTTTTAAAAAAGATTTTATTTTTCCTTTTTCTCCCCCAAAGCCCCCCAGTACATAGTTGTGCATTTTTTAAGTTGTGTGTCCTTCTAGTTGTGGCATGTGGGACGCTGCCTCAGCATGGCCTGGTGAGTGGTGCCATGTCCATGCCCAGGGTCCGAACCGGCGAAACCCTGGGCCACCGAAGCGAAGCGCGGGAACTTAACTACTCAGCCATGGGGCCAGCCCTGTGATTTCTTAATTTTAACTATTAATTCACACATTTATGACCACTCTGCAAAATACAAGAGAAAACCCAAATTTTCTCATAAAAAGGTTCACTGCCAAGCTGAGGGAATCGGGAGGATCTCTGGAAGAGGGCGCGCAGGCGCAGTGATCCGTCCCGGCACAGATGCTCCTGTCCCCGGGACGCAGGAGCTGAGGATGCTCCACCGACTGCACCCTCAGTGACGTCAGGCGCCCTTCGCACCCGCCTGCGTCTCCGCGGCGTTCTCTCCGCGGCATTCCCTCCACGCACAGCGTGTCTTGCGTCCCTGCATCTGCACAGGCCCTCCTTCCTGCTGGCTCGTATCGCCCTCTATGTCTCTCGTCCTATCCGTTCGTCCAGACGGGATGCAAGGCTGTCCCCCCAGATGAAGGTACTGTGCCCAGAGCAGAGGGCCATGGAGAAGGCAGGGACCCAGAGCCCAGCCACCCGGGTTTGCATCCCACCTCAGCCAGTGTGTGGCCGCGGCAAGTTCCTTGAGCCTGTGCCGGTGTCCCTGCCCGTAACATGGGGACTCTTCGACGGTTCCCATCACATAGGGGACAGTGGGGGTTACACAACTGAACATGTGCAGAGGGCCAGGCACCACATACAGGCTCAGGGGATAATGACACAGATGAACATATAAACTAACACCTTCCACCCGTCCACACAGTACCTCTCCATCCCGCCGTCTCCAGACCCGTGTGGTGCACTGAGCGCATCCACCCGCTCTGCTGAGGGTCCTGGCAGTAGTAGCTCAGGCAGATCTGGGAAAAAGATGCAGTGGGGTGGGGGTAAGTGGAGTGAGGCAGGAGTGGAGAGCAAGTCTTTGGAAAGATTCCAAGAAGAGGAGCCAGGAGGCAGAGTTGTGGGTGCAGTCCTGGCTCTAGCACTTCCGACTGGGTGGTCTTGGGCAAGTCACTTAACTTCTCTGTACCAGGGTTGTCCTCTGTCAAGTGGGGACTGGTAGCGCATGTCTTGTAGGTCAGCTATAAAGAAAAACACAAAACCCCATAAAAGCGAGGGCCCATCACAAAGGAAGTAGCCCCCACACTTTAGCCCCTCCTGCTGGCCCCTTGGGAGTCTGTGCCCTCTTGCCCGTGGTGTCTCCTTTCTCCACTCACTGCCCTCCTGGGTTTTCCCGTCGGGCAGCACATGCACCCAGGGCCGCTCTAGTCCCCACTCTGGGACCAGACAGCTCCCAGGTCCATACCTGCGCCATCACTGCTCTTGGGGACTCCGGCAGAACAGAAAGAGAGAGGGGAGAGGGAACCAGCTGACAGCTCCCAGTGAACCCGCCTCCCTGCCCAGCCCCGGTGCCCCCTCCATGCCTCACACATGGATACATATCCTGTTGACCAACGGGACAGTTCAAACCTGGGACCTTGAAAATTGCTTGCACAACTGTTGCCATATGGAGAAGCATGGGCTAGCTGGCTAAATACTGGAGACCTCAGGCCAGCTGAACTGCAGGCTGACAGCAGCCACAAGACTGAGTCCCGCTGAGCCCCACCCGAGTTACCGACCCGCAGAAAGACGCTAATAAATGTGGCTTCAGGTCGCTGTGTTTGGGGTGGCTCATTACACAGGCAAAGCTATTTGACCCAGTGCATACTACTTGGCACAGCTCGTCTTTTCAGGCCACACCCGTGCAAGTATGTCACTGAGCTCTGGCCTGCTAACGGCTGCCTGGACCTGCACCTTACTGAGTCACGGGGTGTTTGTTGAGTAACTCTTGTGTGCCAGACGTCGTGCGGGCACCAGACAGGAAGCTGAGAGCAGCAGAGCCACGCTGGCTGTGCTCTGGGCCTCCGGGTTGAGCCGACTGTAGGCAGGACTTCCCGGGAGGGTAGTAGGAGTAGGTAGCACGCTGGACACGTCCACAGCACTGCAGTCCACGCGGATAATTACACAGCCTCCATTCTTCCTGGGCAGGCTGCCGTCTCCCATGCTGGCCTTTAGCTGCTTAACTGCTGGGGCCACATCAGCTACTGTGTCAGTTAGGATTGGGATGGGCTCCAATGGCAGGAGAGCCAAAACAGCAGTGGCTTACACAAACGGAGTTAATTTCTCTCTCCTCTGAGCCTACACTGTCCAGGGCTGGTCTGGTGGCCCCGTGATCCCCGAGGATGCAGGCCCTTTGTCTCGTGGCTTTTCCTCCATGGTTCAAGATGGCAGCTCGGGCTCCAGATCCCAGTCAACAGGGACAAAGGGCAAATAAGTGTGTGTCCATCCCAGGAGTTCAGAAGGTGGCGCTTCCACTTCTACTCAACTGTCCAGAACTCTCAACATGGCCACGCTGAGCCTCCATGGAGGTTGGGAAATGAGTCTTTGTCTCCAGTTGGCCATGGTCCTGGATAAAAATTGGGGTTCTATTCTGAGGGAGAAAGGAGTGAGTGGATATCGGAGAACAACTAACTCTGCCACAGGTATTTGTTTTGGTTCTTTGTGTGTGTGTGGGAAAATATACGTAACCTAATGTTGATCATTTTAATCACTTGTAAGTGTGTAATTCGTGGCATTAAATACACTCATGGTGGTGGGTACCATCACCACCATCTATACCCCAAACATTTTCATCATCTCAACCTAAATTCTGTCCCCATTAAACAATAACTCCCTTTTCCCCCTCCCCTCCAGCCCCTGGGTAACCTCTACCTTCTCCCTCTATGAATTTGACTATTCTAAGTATGTTTTGGTTCTTTTTTTTTAATGGGATCAGTACTTCATAGCCTTTTTGTGTTTTTTTTCTTCTTCTCCTCAAAGCCCCCACTACATACTTGTATATTCTAGTTGTAGGTCCTCCTGGTTCTGCTGTGTGGGACGCCGCCTCAGTGTGGCCTGATGAGCGGTGCCATGTCCCCACCCAGGATCTGAACCGGTGAAACCTTGGGCCACTGGAGCAGAATGTGTGAACTTAATCACTCAGCCACGGGGCCAGCCTGCCTGTTTTGGTTCTTTTTAAACTTCCCATAGTATCCAGTATAGAGATGAACACATAAAAAGGACCCAATAAATTAGGTTGTTTTTCTTCCCAACTTCAGCAAAGGTACCACTGTCCACCCAGATGTTTGAGCCGAAGACTCTGGAGTCATGGTCAGTCCTTGCGTCCCCTCCTTCTCCTCCATCCCTTCTACCGGGCTGCGTCCACCTCCAGGACACACCACAACTTGGTCCACTTTTCTCCAGCACTGCGGCCTTCACACCTTTCCAGCCACCACCACCTCTGCTGACCGTCCCAGCGGCCTCCTGCTGGCCATCCCCCATCCTCTCTTGTGGCCAAGAGCCCATTTGCAGCAGCCAGCATGAGCTACCAACCCCCGGCCACAAATATAAGTCGCAGTGAAGAGTCTCATGAAGTCACTCTGGTGCGTCTGGAGCCCACGGGACTCGCTGTGCTGCGCCCGCCCATCAGAGGCTCTGCTGTTCTGAATGTGAGTCAAATAAGCAAACAGCCGGCTGGGACGTCCCCGAAGAGCCCGGGGCTCCAGACCACTGAGTGATGAGTCGGGAGAGATTGGAGTCATCCTCCCTGGCTGAACGCTTCGCTTTGAAAATAATGCCAGGGCCTGGGAAAGCCCAAGTCCTCTGCTAAATTTAAAACCAGAAACAGAGGCCGATTTCGGAGCTCTCAGAAATCTGCCTCTGTTTTCACAGGTAAAGAAAACACCAGAATTGTCACATAGTGCACATCTGGCAGTTTTCAAAGTTGCTTGAAAAATCCAGAGCTTTTTCCTAGAAGCTGCCAGGGGAGCTCACGACCCCAGGGAGCGTTTCTGTCGGGAGCTCCCCGCTGGCAGGTGGCCTGGAGGGTCCTTGGTGTCCAGCCCCTGCCCCGAGGGGCCACGGAAACGCCCCCACGCCCCCAGGGCCTTGAGGCTTCGGAACCTTCTATCTTCTATCTTCATAAAACAACGTAATTCGCTTTTAATGACTGCCGGTGTTTTCTTTCCCAGTTCTATTTGAGCAGATAATGTGTCTGAGGCCTTCCCAACAGGGTTAAACCACCGTGACCTTCATAATCAGAGAACAGAAATAAATTATATTTACTCATAAATGTTACCAGATCTCCAGTGCCAGCTGCCTCCTAATCGCAGATGGTGTGATAATATTTTGCTTTTATCGGCCTCTCACTCACGGTAACAAAGTGCTTTGTTATTCCCACAGCAGCGGCGGTGCCCCAGGGCGGCGAGGCCTTTCCCACTGACACTGGGGAGCTCTCCGGGAGGCACGAGGGCCACAGGGCTCCTGCTGGGCGCCCCTCTGGGTCACCTGAGGAGCCACTCCCCTGGGAGCCCATACGCCTTAAGAACTGGTGCCGAGGAGGGTGGGCGGGGAACAGAGCCCCCCCAGCCCCTCTGGGGTCCTGGCTCCCTTGCGTCTTGACCGAATAGGTGGCCCAGGCACAGGGACATGGAAGCGCTCACTGTCCCGTCTGGCAGGAGACGCATCAGGGGCACCCCAGGC
The DNA here is from genome assembly GCF_021613505.1 of Equus quagga. NCBI lineage: Eukaryota > Metazoa > Chordata > Mammalia > Perissodactyla > Equidae > Equus > Equus quagga. Next base: position 131,027,416 of record NC_060274.1, on the reverse strand, counting down.
CCGCAGTCCTCTCTGGCGGCAATGGGAGATGCGCAGTCAAACTCGAGTGTCCTCACCACCAGCAGGGGCTTCAGTTTCACTACACGTCTCCCAGGGGCTCAGCCAGGAGGCCAGCAACGGGGATATGGGCTGTTCTGGAAGGCTGGACCCTGAGAGGCCACAGGGCCCCACTGGCGTCTGAGAGTGGTGCAGGTGCCCCGAGGCTGGTGCAGAGCTGCTGGCCTCTGAGGCTGCAGCTTGGATGCTTCCCGGCCCCAGGGAACCAAACCCACTGCCCAGAGGACGGGCCGCTCCAGAAAGGGACAATGGCAAATAGATTCCTCCTTCCACAGTCCCTGAGCACGGCAGGACCTCAGGAGTGCTGAGCAAAGTGGGCTCCCCCAGTCTCTTCTCAAGGGACAGTTGCTGCCCTTTGCCCAGAGCTGTGGTCACTGGAAGAAAGGGCGTGGATTCACTCGTACGCACGGGAGAGGCAAAAACAAGCCCCACTCTCCAAGGCCACTGTATCTTAGGATTCTCTACGTCACACTGCTGGGTGACTTTCCAGTGGTGTGCAAGGCAGTGCCACTTTCCCCTGACGAGGCAGGACAGCGGGGCAGGGCAGACCGGGGTCGCGGCCCTCCCCAGGCCCAGCCCCCGCTGCCCCATGAGGCCAGAACCGCCAGAGGTGGCTGCAGCTTGATTGATCCAAGTCAGTCCTGCAGATGCTGAAGTAGAAAAGCAGACTCCGTCTGCCCTATTAAATTTGATTTAGAAAACAGAGAGGGCTTTAAAAATCTCACTGTCCGCTTGAGTCCAAAAGCTCACAGTGCTAGTGATCACTCTGGATTTTACCAGCCTGCTTGGGACTGGGTTGAAATGCACTTTCTTCGCTAATCAGAAGTTTGACAGCAAGGATAAAAGAAATCTCAAGTTATCACCCTGTATTTTTGATGAGTTACATAAATGTGTTCTGTGCCCTGAGCACGGGAATGTGCTCTCCACACAGTCATCACTGGATAAGGACTTCCTGGGAACTCTGCGTTGTCACGGGGGGTTTCTGCATCTCTGCTGATAGTTGCGCCTTGGGGCACATCTGTGTGGAGTGGACTCTTTCTAGGAATCAGATTTGGCCAAGGCTGGGCAACATTAAGTAATGACAACAATAGAAAGAACCCCAGCCCTCAGTGTGCAGGCATGCGGGTGCCCGGCGCCCTGGCGGAGCTCAACGTGGGCTGGCGCGCTCACCTGGGTCTCGCCTTGCACTTTTTTGCATGCTTTGCTTTACTTCCATTAGGGATGATTTTCCCAGAGACAATAAAAGCGTCCTGAGTTATCCATCAGCCCTCAAGAGTTATGAAGTAGATACTCATACAGACCTTGGAACGATATTCATGGCAGATTGGGGATTGGGAGAGAGTGACTTAGAGACCCTCCCATTTGCACGTTGGTGAGAAGCAGGTAGGTTCTGCTCCCACACAATGAGAACCCACCTAAGAACCCACTGAGTGCCCGATGTTGGACTAGCTCCCTCGAAAGACAGGAAGCACCACGGGTCTTAAAATCACAGACTCCTGCTGATGTCCTGTGTCAGCAAAACTCATAAGCATGACTTCCCTCTCTTTGGGCAAGTTATTGATGAGAATATGGGGGAAGAAGAAACGCTGAGGGCAGAAACAGAGCCCAAGTGGCTTCTGGGAGCCCTCTGCACAGGCACCAGGCATCCCGAGGGCGCCGCTGTTTGAGCGGTAATGGGTCCAGCTCACTTGTTCTGCACTTCAGTACCCGCCCCCTTGTCCCTTAGACGTCACCAGAGATCTTGTTGATGCACTGTCTCCTGTACGTAGCGTGACCAACCAATCCTGGTTTTCTGGGACTTTCCTGGTTTGAGCTCTGAAAGTCTCGTGTCCCGAGAACCGCCCCCAGTCCTGGACGAACCAGCACAGCTGGTCCCCTTGCCTGCTATTCTCAAAGGACAGAGTAAAGGTCAGAAGGAAGAAGAAATGAGAAGAGTATGACTTCACTAGCTGTTAGTGACTCATCCTGAGTCCTAGAGCGATGACTGCTGTCATTCCAGATGCTCGAGAACCTACCGAACAGTTAGAGAAAACGTAAATGGCCACTTGACTCCACCACAATAATAATTCAGAGGTGGGGGACCGCTGCGGGGTGTGGTCAGTGGAGGAGGCTGGCCTTGAGCTGGTTGGCGTCAGCACTGGCCAGGTCTGACATACTTGGTCCCTTCTAGAGCTTATGACTGACCAACTGGCATGCTACAGAGGGTCGTCATTACCTAGTTGAAATGGGACTGTCTGGGTGTGATGCCTAAGCTGCTTTTTTTTTAAGTAGCTCATGGACAATCCAACAAAATTGTGCTGATGATGTAAGAAGAAACCGTACCCAAGCCCGGACACTGGGCTGTGAAGGGGGATTTCCTGGAGTGTGAAGGCGATGCAGCTGGAGGTTATGGAAGCTGGTAAGTGCGCCTGGGGCTTCCCTCCACCTGGCAGGATGTCACCCCGGACAGGCAGGAGACCAGGCCTCCACCACGGAGGATGGTGAAGCCCTGCTCGCTGGACACCACTCCAGCCTGGGGTCTCCTGCAGGCTTTGCTGGAACACGGCCTGTGCCCTCGCCACAGCCAAGGATGCGTCTGAAGATTAGCAGTTCAGAGACTCACTGGCACGCCTTCAGTAGTCTAAAAACGGGTAGAAGAGGAGCTCTTCCGGGAAAAGGGGCGAGGGTATAGGGAGACTCATTTTTATAGAAGAGTGCCAACTAGTAATGTAGGAGGAACGACAGGATTAGAAAATGACCATTTTGCAAGTAGTCACTGGTTGTCAAGGCTTCCTACACCGCCAGGCAGAGTATTGGCGGGGAATAGGAAATCCGCGGGGTTTGCCACATTTTTTCCCTTGTAAGATGTCCTCAACTTTTGATGATTAGTTTCCCGTAATAATTACAAAGGTAAGAATGTACCTGTACGTGAAGAGGTCTGGGGGCCTCAACTTAATTGAGTGACTGAGCGTCGCCAATCTTGAGTCGAGTGCTGTGTGTCTGGAGGCCATGCGATCAGGGCTTTCTGGCTAAACGTGTTTCCTCTGAAGCTCGCCGGACACACCCAGGGCTCGCTGTGACAACTGGCTGGGACTCCTCGAAACCCAGAGTCATGAGGAATTTTAAGAAGCAGAGAGGGGGGTGTTCTATATTAACAGAGAAATAGGAGGGAAATGTAACGTTTGAACCTCGACTGTATTCTATCTGGGGAAAAAACACCTATAGAAAATTAGCTGGAGAACAACCGGCAGCCTTGAAACTGGAGTGTTGATAGACTCCATCACTGAATTGATGATCATGCTCCCAGGCACGACCACATACCACACTCGCTGGAGCGTGTCCTCATTCTCAGGAGCTGCAGGCTGACGGTTTAGGAGTTAGGTGTCAGGATGTCTGCACCTTCAACAATTCCATCGGGTCGTGAGCGTGTATTAATGTATGTGCATGCACACATAAAAAAGACAGAAAAAGCAAATGTGGCAAATGTTAACAACTGGCAAACCAAAAGCGAAAAGAGGAAGAATTTCCCTCTTTCTTTGGGAACACTCCGACAAAGTAAAACAAAGCAAATCGTCCATTATAAGTGGTTTTCTGTAGAGAATAATTTTTGAAATGCCCTTAACCATCTCTACTTCGGCCTGAGCCTAGCCACGCCAGTTTATATTTCCCTCTGCCCTGTGAGGAGCGTTGTCTTCAATGCTCTGGTTGGTCGGAGCTGGCCAGGCAGGAGCAGACCCAGGCGCCAGGTGACCGCCCGGCTGTGGTTGTGCATGACGTCCACCTGCAGCAGACGGCAGAGGCGAGGAAACGGATCACTAGCTGGTTCCCCAGAGCAGGAATAAAGGACCGGACCACGTCGGGGGCAGTCAGTGTTCTCCAGAAGCCTCACTCCATGCGTGGGGGACTGGGAAAGTGTCATCTTGATAACCCTTGGGAGATCGGTGGCCCATACATCCTCGTGTGGACACGCTCAAGGTCAAAATCGCTCGGCTCCAGCGGCCCATGGACACACATAAGGCATTGTTTTCCAAACACACACAGCCCTCGGTGTTCCTGAGATCCCTCTGTGTCCTTAGAACACTTTACACTGGTCCCGATTTCCCCTTTCATCATCTTATCGTGCAAACACCATTTTTCATCATTTATCCAGCTCTACTCAAGATAAATGTCACCTTCTTGTGAACTCGACCCCTCAAGCAGCCAACCCCCTCCAGAGGGTTTCGTTCAGCGTAGCAAACGACTAGAAACCTGAGGGTGAGAAAAAGAAAAGCTCTCAATTCCCGGGCCAGGACTGCTTTCCCAAGAAAATCTAAGTTTTGCAGACCTGTGGGCACACTCTGTGCAAATGTACGTGTGGGTATTGCCTGAGCACCCGGACGGACAACCCAAACCATTGTACTCGGGCAGACACAGTGAGGGTGTCAAGAAGCTCAGAGTGCTTTAGTTAATGTGCCATGTCTGCGTGAAGCTGCCTCCACTGTCACAGAACCACTGCCGCTGGGAGGAGCCTGAATCGATTCTAGATGGTTCCCAAAGCCAAACTCCATGACCTGTTTCCAACTCCCCCCTTGGGCTTCCCTCTTGTGTTCTTGGTCCTCTTCCTCTCCCAACCTCACCGTCCTCGAGGGATCCCCACTCCTGGGGCCCCGAGGCTACCACATGGAGGCGGTGTGTCTGCGCCCCTCCACCCTGGCCTCCGCGGGTTCCACAGGCGCCAGGACGCTCAATGTTGAAGAGGCACCACGTCCTTGGAGTCATCCCATCCCCCCTCCCTCTCCCTGGACCTTTGTGTCAAGGCACCAACTCCTGATGCGGTCCATCAGCAATGTCCCTGGAAACCTGTGTTCTCAGCTGCCCTCTCAGCCGGTGCGTCAGGAAGGTGACAGGAGTCCACTGACCGGTGTCCCGGTTGCCGGCATTCCAACCCTCGGCCATCCAGCGCCCTCCTTTGTCCAGCAATGTTTTTGAAAACACAACTTTGATTTTTTTAACTCCTTTGCCAATAATCCCTTGATCATTTCCCGTCAGTGGCTAGATAAACCCCAACTCCTCAGCATGGAAACAGCAGCCCTTCCGGGTCAGGTTTCTCGAGCACCGCCTGCTGTTGCCGTCCTGTGTCCCCAGCCCAGCCACAGCCGGGTTCTGTGCCCAGGATCTGCCCTGGTGGCCGCCTCTCGTCTGCTGTGCCCTTCCTTCTTCCCAAAGCCCGCTTCTCGGCTCCTCTTGGACGGCTCTCCATCCCATCCTGCTGGGAATAGCCGGCTGTCCTGGCACAATTTTGGTGCGTTTTCGCCACAGGACATGTTCTGTCAAACCTAAGTGACGTCTTTGAACTCTTTGACGTGTCCCAGGGCTCAGTGCGAGGGTGGTGCCCGGCAATTGTTGGATGGATCAGCCAATTCCCACTCCTGCCTGGTCCTCCTTACAAGAGGCTTCGCACTGATGTAACTCAGGGACACCACGGCCTCTGGAGCAAACACATCCACACACAGCGTCGACAGCTGAGGGTGAATTACCCACAGGCGTGAGATTCACGAGAACACCCGCTGTGGAATCCCGCCACACCAAATAACACTTGAAGCCCCCTGAGGGCAACCCTGCTACTGTCACGTCTTTCCTTAGGATGCTGTTTGTCCTCACAGGACCGACAATAAAGAGATGCGCGGTCTGGTTGTCGGTGATGGGGGCAATCAGAGGAGGAATGAGGCAAAGAAAAGGCTGTTGGGGGCCTCGCCGGGATCAGTAATACCAAGCAGGACATTCTCCAATGCTGCAGACGCCAGGCTTGTCACCACCAGCCCCCTGCTGCGGGGGAGCCCGAAACGCAGGTCCCTACTATTGTCCCTGGTCTGGCAGCAGAGGCAGGAGCACCAGGCCGGGGTGGGCTGCAGGCCATCACACCCCCAGAAGGGGGTGTCCTCTGCGGGAGTCCCCTCCAGGGTGCTGCCCCCGTGCTGACTTGGCTACTCTTGGCCTCTACTCACCCAGGTGCTGCTGATGGACGAATTCGTGCCGTCTCCTCTCTGCCCTCCAGCCCACGGTGCCTGCTCACTGCCTTCCTTCGGCCCATGCTTGCTCCATCACTACCGCTCATCCTCCCCTGCATCCTGCACCCAGAGAGAGCATCTGACCCAATGAGAACACAGAACCCTGGATGCCACTGGAGGGCAGAGCTCCCAGGCCATACCTGTCTGCCAGCCTGTTCCCCTTCCTGGTCCCCTCAGTCCATCCAGGGCCTGGGGGGCATGAAAGGATGAAGCCTCGGAGGCAGGCAGTGTCCCTGGCAGGCACCTGCACAGTGGGTTGGGAGAGGTGAGAATAGGACAAAGCATTCAGATCCTGGGCCTCAAGTAAGACAGGCTGATTTTAACGTGATCACGTATAATAAAAACCAAGAGAACACTGGGAAAACCCAGTATATTTATAAGCACTTTTATTCTGCAGGACAGTTTTTGAAGCATTTTCCCATCATTTGATCTCAGCAAAACCCCTCTGGAGGGGACACAGTGGCAGACATGGGTGCAGTGCCGTGAAATGCCAGCTGAGATGGTCACTGTGGTTGCTTGCCATTGATCGGCACCTGAGACGTGCTGCCCACAGCTGTTGCTTCTCGTGTGACTGAAGCCGCAGGCAGGCACGCAGCCCCCTCTGCGGGCAATCAGTCACACTTCCCAAAGCCACACAGCACAGACCTGTGTCTGCTGTAGAGTGAACAGAAATACTGCTCAGCCCCAATCAAGCCTTTAGATGATGCGGCTGCAGGCGGCATGACAGGTGCGTGAGGACTGACCCAGAACTGCCCAGCCCAGCTGCTCCTGAACGTGACGCACAGGAACCCAGAGAGCAAGTGACTTGTCTTAAACGGTTAAGCTGTGGGGTGACTTGATAGGCAGCAGTAGACTGATACAGTTCCTACACACTGCTTGTTAATTGCAAAAGGAACAATATTCGCTGCCCAGTGGAGAACCCTAGCAGACCCTGCCTTCACCAGTGATCAAAGTCACCGTCACGGGACAGGGCAAAGCCGTTGTCTCTCCCGATGGGACCCACGGAGAACGTAAACAAAAGTGTAACCCAGACTATCAGGAAACAGCACAAAAACCCAAATTATGGGACCCTGTCCCCAGAGTTCCATGAGCATTAGTTTCCTGATTTTGCTAACTAGACGGTGGTTAGAGAAGGGGGTGTTCTTGTTCTTAGGAAATGAACACAAAGTCACTTACGGCAAAGGGATCTGATGATGCAGCCTCCTCTCAAGAGGTTCAGAAAAAATCCTTGGACCTCGTTACCTACCTACCTACCTACCAACCAACCCACCACCGGAAACAAATCCACGCAACCCCGAGCTCAGGGCGTCCGCCATAGGCATGAAGGGTGCTGGCGTCTTGCAGCACACCCGTCTTAGTCCTTACAGAAGTCCCGCGCTGGATGCTGGCCAGCAGCCGAGTGCCTGGAGAGCTCGGTCTCTGGCGCCCACTGCTCCCAGGCCCGGAGCGCCAGCTTTGATCCTGAGGCTCTGGTCACAGCGCGCCGTGACCTCAGTTCACGCGGGACCTTCCCTCCCTCCTCCCTGGCTCCCGCTGACCCAGGCGCAGTGCACAGGGAGCCAAGGCTGCCCCAGAACAAGCCGAAGGCAGCGACGCACACAGGACCAGTTCTACAGGAAGGCCTAATTAACTGTCACACGAGGTGAGGGAGATTTGAGTTAGTCAGCTTAATTATTTTTGTGAAAAAACATGAGAATATTTTAGACCTTTGAAGAATGAGTTCTGCATTACGAATGCTTTATAAAAATTGTTTTGAAATACTTTTAATCTTACAGAAAAGGTGCAAGAATATCCTCCATCCTTATAAACTTCACTCAGATTCGCCAATGGTTAACATTTTGCCTCATGTGCTCCATGTCTGTCTGCAGGCAAAGGGGGAGGGGAGGGGAGGAGGTGGGGGAGAGACAGACACGGAGAGACAGAGACAGAGACACACACACAGATACTTCAGATGTGGCCTAAACCACATGCTAGGTGGAGTTCTTAAAAATAGAAAGATAAGGTGTAGACCTTAGTAAACCAGCAAACCTCTTCTTTCAAAATAAACCTTCACTGGTACTCTAAAGAAAATATAAAAAATAGATTTTATTCACATACTTTAATAGATTAAATGTATTAAATGTATTTAATTCCTGAAAAGTTCCCTCTCAGAAATGTTATACATTAGCAGTTCTCAGCCTGCATCACAGAAGTCCAAAAGTCCACATATACACCAAGCATTGTCTAAGCACCTTGCAGTATTTTTCAAACGCAGACCATTATGGTAATAAATTTCAAAAACCTGTGTACAGTCACGAGTCACTTAATGACAGGGATACGATGAGAAAAGCGTTGTTGGGCGACGTTGTCGTTGTGCGAACATCAGACTGTGCTCACACGAACCTGCAGCGCAGCCGGCTACACACCTGGGCTGTGGCGCTGATCTTCTGGGACCGCCGTCGTCTCTGTGCTCCGTCACCAACTGAAACGTCATCATGTGGCGCGTGGCCATACTTAAAGCAATTCTGAATTCACAGTAGCTTTTGGCCAAGATCTACTTATACAACTGAAAGTGTGACTATCATGTGATAACCCATGACGTTTTGTTGTTAAAAAGGGGTTTTACACTTAAAAAGGACAGATTTATGGATAACCTGCCATATAACAACTGCAAAACTTAGGCAATGAATTACGACACAGACTCCATGGCAAAGAGAAAGACATTTTAATTTATTTAAAGATTGGCACCTGAGCTAAAACCTGCTGCCAATCTTTTTTTTTTCTTCTTCTTCTCCCCAAAGCCCCCTGGTACATAGTTGTATATTCTAGTTGTGAGTGCCTCTGGTTGTGCTGTGTGGGACGCCACCTCAACATGGCCTGACGAGCAGTGCCATGTCTGCACCCAGGATCTGAACCAGCGAAACCCTGGGCCACGGAAGCGGAGCTCGCGAACTTAACCACTTGGCCACAGGGCCGGCCCCAAGACATTTTTATTTTAATAATAAAGGACAAGATAAAAATGGGATTCAGTTTACAGAAGTTTATCTTCTACAGGAGTCAGCTCGAGCTCAGCTACACCTCAACAAGGTTTAGTGACCACAAGACGCATGAAGTTAGATGGCAGCAGCGCAGTGACATTTGCCCATAACTGATTCTGACTCAGTCTGCTACCTCAGCGCTACTCAGGGCCGCCAGTCTGCGAAGGCTCGGAGACAGGGGCTTACCAGAACGTAAGGCCAGCGTCACTGAACTGGCACTTCCTTCTTCAGAGCAGGACTCTGGATGACGGAAGCAGCGTGCTGTCACACTCCAGCTCGGCTCCTTGGCCTCGTGGGCAGGCGCCGGGAGCAGAGCCGGCCTCCTGCACCCCAGCACCACCCAGCAGACAGTTTTAATAAAGTCCCTTAATGAATTGCGGGAGCTCACTCAGCGCACCCCCAGTGCCTGCAGCCGCCTCCTTTGTCCTCTAGGGTCGGACGCGGCCGACAGATGCAGGGCTGTGGCTACAGCGCGGCCATCGGTGCCTCCTGAACGGAGGGTGAAGACTCGCGCTAACCTGAGGAGGAACAGCTTCTTACGTTCCTGGCACATTTGACACTTAAACCACTAGTTTAGGGACACGCACAGAAACATTCACAGCTTCACACGATGATCTCCAAACACGAGCTGTTGTGGGGTCACACTGGACACCATCTGAAAGCGCATGACCAATGGGGGGTCTGGACAGGAGCGACCTCACTCTGCTCACGCAGCGTTCCCAGGGGGCCACTCCGAAGGGCAGTGTGCTGTCGGGTACGTGTGCGCACACGGTATGTAGAACACTATCCTATACTCACGTCTTGGTGACTTTTTTCAACACCCGAAGGTGACGTTTAAGCCAAGTCTGCAGCATTTGAGAGAGAGGAGCAAATTCTAAGGCCTGGAGAAACCACAGACGTCTGAATCTGCAGCAGACAGAAGGCATGCCAGGGCATTTCACTTCCTGGAGAATCGGTTGCCGGACTTGGAGGAGGCGTGGTGTGTGTCTCACTGGACGTCTGCCCCTGCAGGAGCAGCTCCGCTTCCTCTGCACGCACCTCCGAGAGCCCAGTTTGGCCGGCAGCGCCCCCGAAGCGCCGTCTCGGCTGGTCCAGGAGCGTGCAGCACAGCCCGGACTGACGACTACGGCGATGGACACAAACGAGGGAACATGCTTCACCAAGTCTGATTTTTGGATAAATAATGAAGAAAAACTCCCATACATACTATATTGCACCGATATTTGCAAGGCTTAAGTTGACCGTTGACTTTTCCAAAACACTTGTGCTCCAAATACTTTAAATAATCAATTAAATATGAGGCACCACATTTAACCGATGGTTTTTGAACTTTTAACCAATATATAAAAAATAAAAATACATCAGTTTCTTTATAAGAACTGCACCCTCTGGTGGCCCATTTTGTCTATTAAAAATATAAGACAAACATGCACGTGCGCACCCTTGCACCCCACACACCAGTCTCATTACTCAGAGATCACTGTCCTGTCTGCCCCTCCTGCCTTCTCGTCCACCCTGCCTCATATATATAGTTATTTAAAAATGGTTTAAAATACAAATACAATATAACCCTGGATCCCAAAATTCTCAAAATATTTCAACTACAACGACCCCGATACAGCTCCACTAAGCTTTTACAGTCAGCACAACAACAGGCCTCCTGGGTTTAAAAGGAATCTCACAGACAAATGACCCGCCCGTGCTCCCGTTCCTCTGGACTACATTCTCAAGGAAGCCTTTCCTTGCAGAGACTTTGCCGCGAGATCAGCTCTCTCTCTCAGCGTGCTGGCCTCCTCGGCGCTGCTGTGGGCCCGCGTGCTCTTTAACAAGAAGTGGCTGATGAAAAGCTTCAGGCCTTCTCGCAACATGCCGAGCTTTGGGTTGTCAGATACTCTGGAAAGGAATCAGGAACGTTATCAGGGATGAACCAGGCTCTCCCAGATCTCAGCCTAGGGATCTCAAACAGGGAGACGTAGCCTAGGTTCTCCTACAGACAGAACTCTCAGCTGAGAATGTAGCACACCCTCTGTGTTAGAAATCATTATCAGTTTGCTATTAGGCAAGTTCCATGTTTCTCAAGACTAACGTGTAAGATATTAGCTTAAAGTTAACTGGAAATGACTTTTCAGGACAACCGCTTTGCTTTTATAAATCAACATAAGTGACAATAATTTCTCCTCACCTCTTTCCCCTATGTTTTATCAGAACAAGCTGGGAACATACCTTGCAAAAATTAAACCAAGGTCTTCAACCTCTGTTTCCATTAATAGTATGTATAACACTTTCCGTAAAAAGTGGACTCGGGGTTTGTCCAATTCACTGAATTCAACCACCTAACAGAGTGAGGATGGAAAGAAAAATAAAGTTACACCGACTTACCAACTTCTTCAGTGATTTCCAAATACAGTTAATCAGAGAAAAAATTACTCCCCCTCCAAGTAAGGCTATTTCTAGTTTTATAACATGAACAGCTGTTGGCAAGGACGTGGGGCCATGGGACCTCTTAGGCGCTGCTGGCAGTGGGTGCCAGCACTGCTGAGAGCCACTCGACAATGGAAGTAAGCTTACGGGGTGCATACCTTATGAATCTGGAATTTAACAGCCAGAATTGAAACTTGTACTATCTCCATGCCTTAAAGAAACTACACCCTAGTTAAAACCACACATACAGACACGCACACACACATATACAGAATTTAGATCTGGGAGGGACTAATTCACCCACACATACAGACATTTGTATTCCTGAGACAACATATATAAACGATAGTATACCTCCTTGGTAGAATACTACACAGCAGTGATAAAACCAGAGAATAGAATTACAGATACCAACATGGATAAATCTCCAACCTAGGCTGAATGAAAAAAGAACTGTGGAAGGGTGTCACGAGCACGGTGACAGCACGACCTCACCCGGCAGAGGGTAAACGCGTGCAGAGGAGATTACAAGCCGTTGCTGACAGAGGTGCAGTAAGAGCACAAAAGCCTGCCTGGGAACAAGAGGGCCCAGGGGCAGCTCCAAGGACATCACCTCTAGCCCCTGCAGCTCTACTGCGTCTGAGGAAAACATGGGTCCCACTCCACTCCGAGCTCAAAACTGGAGTGAACTGAAGGCAAGATCTACTCCAGCAGGGAGAAGGCGTGTACTCTCCATGTTTTAAATTGTTCCCATTTCTGGGATGTGGTATAACACTCCAGCACCCTCATATTCAGTACAGTGGCCAAAACCCAACACCACACCACAGAGAGACACCAGGTCAACCTGTGGAAGTGCCCTGGGGAGTGCACACAAACGGAAACCGGAAGCAGAGGCTGCAGTCCGTCCTGAGATCAGGCAGAAGGCTCAGAGTACAGGCTCTGACCCCCAGGTTTTCCCATCGTCCACATTTTCAGGACACCCAGCCCCCAGTGGTCCCACTACCCAGGGCTTGCTGGCCACCTTGAACCCCACCTCCTGTGTCCACTCCAGACCAACACCAGGGTATCTGTGTCCCACCACTGCTTTAAAACCGCCTGCAATGGGGGGAGAGAGCGCCGAGCGCCAGCACCACAGCCCTGAGACCAGCTCCCACATCTCCCCATCTCACTCCCAACCAGTCAGCAGCCAGTGTGGGATTTATAATCAGGACCTGCACAGGAAGCCCAGATCCCGGAACAGGTTCACCTAGGCGAGCAGAACCACCGTCACTGTGCCTCACTGTACCAGCTAAATTTATCCTGACCTGGCTGTTTTCTATGATGGCTACGATAACGAAAACTCTTTTCAGGTAAGTCAGAATCTAAGGAAACGGTTTTTTTAAGGTACCAAATACAAGCAATTACACTATCGTTATCATTTCTTTTAATAATTTCATGCATTACACAAACCTTTAAAATGGAAAGTGGAAGTGATTTCGTCTTCAACAAGTGGGCCACCAGATGAACCAAATTAGAAAAATTAGTGGTTGGCAAATTTTCCAGGTCCCGAAATTTGTCCCATATGCTGAATTGGAAAGTCATCTAATATAACAATTAAAAAGAAGAAAAAAAGTTAAAATGTAAAGAATAAATCACTAAGAATGTAATCTAAAGTTATTCTACATATTCACTTATTTGTAATATCCTAAAAAAATCAAGACTTTTAGGGGCAACTACTCTCTCCTTTCCTATATACAGTAGTTTGAAGTGGCTTCACAATAATTTCTTTCTGTTGGAGTGTCTTCCTTCAAATCAGCAGAAATACTAGAGAAGAACATCAGAGAAGGATGATGCAGTACAAACCCAGAGAGGAGAGGTACTGGTTAACCGGCTGTGAAACTCCCTCATCTGTGATGGCAAAGGTGGCATGGAGAACATCTTGGACCCCGGGCACTCCACTTCAGCTGTGCCCACCTGCTCCCTGTGAAGGTGGGCCTGGTAGCAGGCGTGGACCATAACTGACCCACTGCACACAGCTCTCCAACCCCGATCAACTCCTGACTCTGGGCACTCATTTTAGGCGGGCTGAGCCCGGCAGACTGCTCAGAGAAAACATGGGTGACGGTGGGTAAGTTACCTGAAACCTCCTTTCATGCTCACAGAACTTGCTGGCCAGGAAGGCATAGAAAGGATTATATGTCTTCTCCTGAAGGCAGCAATCCATGAGAACATGAACTATTTCTCTCTCCTGCTGATCCTTAAGGCCAAGCCTGCAAAACAGAAACCGCAATGCCTCAGAAATCCTCAGTTTGCCCAGTTTTAACAGCTTCAAGGCAGAGTTCTTTCAGAGGAACACAGCCTGCCTGGCAGTGTGGTTAGCAGTGAGCTGGGCAGAGGAGGTGTGGTAACAAGAGCAGGTGTGGCTCCTGCTCGAGGCCCAGCCCTGTCCCTAACCTCTCCGGCCTCAGTGCTTCCGACAAAGTAGCAAGACCTGGGAGAGACCCCGGCCTGAGTCCTGTGCCAGCTACAAAGGGCTGAAACTGGCTCCTGACTGAGAGGACACAGGACCAACACTCAACCGCGAGCCTCCAAGTGAGGGTCCTGCCGCCACACTGTTGGATTTTTTTCTTTTTGAACACTTATGGTCTAATTTTTACACGGTGACACCCATCCTCTCAGGGTACAGTGCTGAGTGTGGACAAGCGTCTGCAGTCCCATAATGCTTCCCCAGTACTTCACTCTGAACGTGAAGAAAGAAAGGAAAATTAACTAATCTCAGATTTGTTTCGAAGTACTTTGTAAAAGTCACAGATACTTTTAAAATCTTATCACAACTACTTACAGAAACTATACCAGGAAGTTTTTAATTTAGAAGTAATTAGAAAGACAACTTTAATATGAAGATTTTAAGCAATTCATGACAAGCAACAGTCTCAGAATTACCAGCTGGTCATCTAACACCTTTAATCAAAACATATCCCAAAATGTTCTAATCTGGAACCACCGGTGGCCAATTAGTAGGAGCAAGAGTGCTGCCCAGGGGACACCCGATCCCGGGCGGGAGGCACAGGCAGAGCCCAGCCCCTCCCAAGCCGCTCTGACCAACCCTCCAAGTGCACACCGCACCTCCCCTCACTTCTGCCACCACATCTAACTACGTGGAAGTGAAAACGCTCACATAAATGCTTACTTTAGAAGCTTTTCGAATGCGTCCAAAAAATCTTCACTCGTCATTATCGTACAAAATATGTTTCTCCTGACGTCGGTGTTCATTCTCTGCTTTCGGGCGAGTTCTAGTATCTTTGAGCTAACCTGAAAAGAGGGATGATTGAGGCACAGATCATACAAATGTCTCAATGAAATCTGCTGCTTTGGTTTACTGTAGTTACTGAAGTTAAATTTCTAAAAAATAACATGAATATTTTGTGGTTTGACTGATGCACAATTACAAATTGTATGTAAATACTTAATTTTTGTTCTTGGGCAGCCCCTTAGAAAGAGAAACAATTTCAAGGGACAGTGCAAGCGATAGAGACTTCTCAGCAGTGGTGTGATCGGTCAGTCTAAGCAACAACAAAATAAGAGAGATAAGTGTCCACAGCCAGAGGAGCAAGGACGACAAAGTGTGATGGCGATCCTGGGACAGAAAAAGGATATTAGGGAAAAATGAAGGAAATCTGAGTAACATACGGACTTTAGTTAATAATAAAATACAAAGAAGTGCAAACAATTCTGGCAATCTGAAGTCTGAAGTTAATGGACCACAAGCCACGTCTCCTGGGAAACTGCTTCTGTGTCTCAAGAAACAGTATCTGCAACAGGAGCGTTTTGAGTTTCGTACATTCCTCTCATTCTATTCAACTTCTAAGTCTTTTATGTAACATGTTTTGGGACTTCAAAAAAAAAGAACTCGAATTAAATTATATCACAAAATAATGGCAACTTCTACACGGTCTTCAAATAAAGCCCTGTCCGTACATCTCGGTGACCACCCCACAAATAATGAGGAGGCCACTCCAGGGAGAGGCGCAGGGAGACGCCGCGGGGGACCTAGACAACACGCCAGGCGGTGGTGAGCACGGTCTCGTACCGTCCCTGCGAGCTGCTTCTGCGGGATCTTCTGCTGACCGCTGTCAATCATTGGGGCCCCGCTCCACGCGGACCCCACAATCCACCAGCGCCCGGTCTGGTCGGCGTTCAGGACGTTGTCCCAGGAGACGCGGAGCTGAGTCTCCGTGCCTGAGCCGGCACTGCGAACCTGAGAGAGAGAAAAGGCGCTGGTGAGGCGCTCTAGTTGGCTCAGTCTGTAATGCCGTCACCCCTGGGCTGCTCCTTTTCTGGATAATAGCATTTTTGGTGCATGAACACTGTGTGAGTCACTGACAACTGGGAGAGCTCACCTGTTGGGAATAACGCTAAAGGGAGAGGTAAACTCCCAGGATTTATGGTTGAGGCTTGTGGTCTACCACCCTACGTACCACTGTCTTGGAAAATGTCACACCAGGGGAAGGGGCTCAGACTCAGAGGCCACAAGGACAGCTCCGTCAGGCTGGCAGGGATACCAGGAGGGGCCCAGGATTTGCCAGAGTCAGCGATTCTGGATCTGACCAAAGACCTGGGCTGAAGGACTCGCCCTGATGGGCCAGGTCAGTGGGTCTCAGCTGTGGCTCCATGTTAGGAACACCCAGGAAGCTAACTTCACTGGTCTGGGTGGGACCCTGGCCTGGGGCCTCTTTCAAAGTGTCCAGAAGATTCTATTGGGCAGCTGTCTATAGCAGCACAGGCTGAGCGTGGGGATGTTTAACTCACAGGGACTCCCCTGCACACAGACCACTCAGAGGGTCTCAGTGCAGAAACATGAGACTCCCTTTTGATTTCCTGGAACCTTATTAACCAGACATGGCACCCAACTTGGCTCCAATCACCTTCTCGATTTTCACGATAGGTTCACATAGACGTGGAGGCTCAAAACAAGTTAGGAGTAGAAGTGATTTACCAAAGCTCTCTGTAATTTCCTCAGCTTCTCCACAGGCTCAGGGTCGTAGCCTGGAATCTTACGCATGTCATTGTTCTTCAGCGCCAGCATTGTCTCTAGCATGAACCGAACCTTAAAAAAGACAAAACAAGAAAAACCATCATTTCAAATTATCTCAACAACTGACCCTTCACCTTGGGAAGAAATAAAGCAACTCTGTGCACATAGTCCTCACTGCTGATGATAAATCAGAGACGGTCTTCAGGGAAATGGACTCCACTAACTTGAACATCTTGCTCAGGGCTACACGATACTTTAATATAAAACTGTCACCCGGCCTCAACTGGGACCTTGAACACTACCCCAAGATCTTAGCTCGCACTCCCACTCCCCACCGCCTCTGACCTCTCCCTCCATAGCTGTCCTCCCATCGTCATCAGCCACTGCCCCTCCTGTCCGATCACCTGTGCTCTCCTGCCTCCTGGGGACCTGCTCTGAGTTACCCCCTCCTCTCCACTGTATTTTCAACTTCTTTCCCACTCCTGGCCTTTTTACTACTTTTCAACTTTTAAATTGGAAATAACGTCATACTGAGAGAAACGTTGCAAGAACAGTACAAAGAATCCCATATACCCTTCTCTGAGATTTTGCCAAATGTTAACTTTTTTTTTGGGTGGGGAAGACTGGCCCTGAGCTAACACCTGTGCTAGTCTTCCTCTATTTTGTACGTGGGATACCGCCACAGCATGGCTTGATGAGTGGTGTGTAGATCCGCACCTGAGATCTGAACCCGTGAACCCCGGGCCGCTGAAGGGGAGTGTGTGAACTTAATCACTATGCCAGGAGGCTGGCCCCAAATGTTAACTTCTCATTGAGATATAATTCATATACCATAAAACTCACCGATTTAAATGTACTTAACACATACAGGGTTCTGCAACCATCATCACAATCCATTTTAGAACATTTTCATCAGCCCCAAAGAAATTCCAAACCCATTCCCCAACTCCACCAGCCTTCATCAACCACAAGTCTACTTTCCGTTTCCGCCAACTTTTGTGTCTTAAACTTGACCTCTGAACATTCACCGTGGTACCTCTCAACTTGCAGAGCAGCAGATGAGGTAGGAGCCACGCTCAGGCCTGTCACTGTCAAGCAGCAGAGCCAGCGGTCAGCCACGCGGACTGGCACCTGAGCCCTGTACCTGAGCCCTGTACACATGGCCTTCCTCAGTGAACATTGTTTGAATGGATAAATGTTAAATAAATCAATTCTTAAATTCACAGAATACCTGAGTTCTTAGTAAATAAACAAGGTTCATTCACATATTAAAGACAAAGCCACAAAATCAGATGAGGCAGAAGATGACAGGGATCACCAGGAAATTAAACACGGTATTTACCCCAATACTTATTTCTACGTTCTGGCCAGTCTGTGAGCGTTTAGGAAGCAGGTCAAGTGGTGCACTCGTACCCTGGTCTGGTCCTGGAACGTGCTGCCCGCCCCACTGGCCTTGGCCTGTGTCTCAGCAATCAGTTCCTTGAGTGACAAAGCATCATCTTTTCTCAATGAAAAGCCGACGTTTTTCAGCATTAACAGAATCAGTTCAATATCTTTTTCTGTGAAAGTTCCAATAAGCTTTTTCAAAATGTCAAAGATGAGGAGAGAATGTACCACATGGAAGTTATATAAATGGGCAATGATGGAAAACAGGTTGTCACACTCTTTGCCTTCACTCCTGTTTTTATAGACGTCATCAAACTTCCTCACCACAGCTTCCAGAAAGTGAGCGCCGACCTGGACAAAGGAGGCAGGAAAAATATCATTGGAAATACGTAAACATCAAACATTAGCAAGAGGTTCTCAGAGACTCTCTTCCTCTTTCAACAAACTTGAGCGTATGTGGAAAGAATTAGTCTTTTTTAAACTAACGCATGAAATGTGCACATGGTCGGACGCAGACTTTGAAAACATCAGTCTGCGTGTACAGCGCTCTGCATGTGAGGACACAAGCAGTGAGCGACCACACAGAGCAATGCGCCACCGCTCGAGCCGCCACTGTAAGTCCACCTGCCCGTCTTCAAAATCCACAGTGTGGTATTCTTGGCCAGCTGACATTCTGGTTCCTTGGAAAAGTAACCTTGTTAACAATGTTAAGAATGTATCTACATCTCTAAAAACATACAAGTATCAAACAAGACTCAGGTCTCAAGCTCAAGCTGAGAGTGGAGAAGCTGGAAGCAGGGACATGGTGGTGGCATGGAGTGACGTCAACACTCCAGTGGAGAAATGATGACATGACTCAACGCAGCCAGGCTGGACCCAGGAAGGAAGACCGGGCACGAGAGGGATGCAGCGACAGAACCAGCAGCGTGACCAGTCACTGGATGTGGAAGATTAAATGTCTGGCTAACAGGCGATGACAGAACTTCTAACTGGAAGACTAAACCTCTGAGGAAGAGCAGGTTGGTGGGGCTGGATAAACTCGGTTTAAGACATGAAGCTTGAACTGCAGGGCGGCCAGGGAGGGCCGGCTGTACATGTGTGAGTGGTGGTCAAAATCGTGGGTGAAGACGAGATCAAGCAGACAGGTCGGGGTGTAATGGGAAAACACACACAGATCACGGATAAACTGCCAGAAATAAATGCTACAAGAATCCAGGAAAGGCACCAGCTGGGCAGGAGGGAGCAGTGACTTCACGGAGGCCGGCTCTGACCAAGTGGACGTGTTCTAAAGAACTAACGTTTCTAAAGACCTGAGACCCAACAAATACATTTAACCGGTAAACTGCCAATTCAAGTCCTTTCACTAAAGATAAACCTGAGGACCCATTATGACTACTATATAACGTTCAAATATAACTTAAGAAATTAAAATTCTGCAGACAGCAAAAACAATTCAGGCATAAAATATACCCAGGTAGGTTTTCAATCACATGAACAGAATTATTTAACTATATCAAAGTTTTAGATTTCATTTAATGACTTCAAAGTAAAATATAACTTAGTATAACATTTAAAAAAGGACTACTAGGTATTTTGTTCCAGATATTTAAGCATACACATTAATTTTGACTTGGGGATTTTAACAAATCTGTAAAGACCTTTTTCTTTTAATACTACTACTAATAGGCCACGTGTATTTATTGAACACCTACTACATGCCAAGCATTTTATAAAATCACATCTAATGTGCACACAGCCCTGCAAGGTAGGTGTTATTTTATCCCAAGCTGCATTTGATGAAGTGAATCTCACAGAGATTGATTCACTCCAGACCCCATCGCCAATCAGGGGGAAAGGCTGGATTTATTCCACCTGTTTAACCCAAAGCCTGTGCTGTTTCCACTAAACCACTCCACCACTCCAGATGCCAAATGACGTTGCTAAAACAAGACGAAGCTTGTTGAGGCTGGATAACAGGCACACGGAGACTCGTGCCATTTTGTCTGCTTTCGTGCGTGTTTGGGGTTAGTTAAAAACTAATAATGTTTCCAAGTACACATCTTTATTATTGCTGGCTTCCTTCCCCTACCAGATTATCTCGCTACCCTTCACCCCTTGAAACCAGGGATGAATTATCAAACGGCCTCCTTCCTGATTGCTTTGGTCTGGATGGGGTGCATTCTCATCACTATCCCGTCCGCCTACTTCGCAACAGAAACTGTCCTCTTTATTGTCAAAGGCCAGGAAGAGATCTTCTGTGGTCAGATCTGGCCAGTGCACCAGCGGCTCTACTACAAGTCCTACTTCCTCTTTGGCACCGAGTTCATGGGCCCCGTGGTCACCATGACCCTGTGCTACGCCAGGATCTCTCGGAGCTGTGGTTCAAGGCCATGTCTGGTCTCCAGACCGAGCAGATCCGGAAGCGGCAGCACTGCCGCCGGAAGACGGTTCTGGTGCTCATATGCATCCTCACGGCCTCCGTGCTGTGCTGGGCGCCCTCCTACGGTTTCACCATCGTGCGCGACTTCTGCCCCACTGTGTTTGTGAAGGACAAGCACCACCTCACCGCCTGCTACGTCACAGAGCGTATCGCTATGAGCAACAGCATGATCAACACCGTGTGCTTCGTGACCAAAGACCTGACTTTTGATTTTTAAATGACTCAGAAGCAGTTCGGTGATGACACCATGGTCTCCGTAACTCACTTTTCTCCTTCCATGAACTCCTGTGAGGATGTTTTTCTTTCTAGAACTGGAAGTTGTTTATGGAACCAGCGTTGAGAGCTCATCAGACGCGGGCAGAAATTCTAGTGGACGTCATCAGCTAAAGCGCCATGACGACTCCCTGGAATGAGCCATTTCAGCGCCTTTCATGCTGTCAGTGAAGGTTTCATGAGTAATCCCATGTTCTCAGGTCCAGGAATTCCTGATATGCTGTGGGCCGTCACGGCCCACAGCTCTTACTCTAACTCCATGAAATGCCATCTGCTGTGAGACCGTGTTGATTATGAAGCACCGTGGCACGATCCAGGGGGACGGGGTGCCCTAAGAGCCTTACGACAGCACTGGATCACGGCCATCACAGGGCACCAGGACCGGGTCTGTGATGCCATCACACTTCGATGGAGAGAAGGACTCAGCGTCATGTGAGAGCACAGCTCTTAGAGATAAAAGCTACTTCAGAAGAGCGATGCCCTAAATCGCTGGTGAGGAGGTAGCTGAGGAGAGTCCTGCCGCTCAGAAGACCCGGGGCCTACGCCTCTCTCTTCTGTCCCTGCCTACCAATGCCCAGGAGGCCCCAAAGGCTCCATCGTTCAAGAGTCCCACCATGTGACTACGGCTAGATGAGAGAAATGTGGTTCAGAAGGTTCTCTACGAAGAGCCATGAAGCCCTCAGTGGCAGGAAAGGCCAGTGAGGAGAACGTGGGAGGAAGAGCGGAATTTCAACCTGAAAACGCCCTTCTGTATCGTGCAGAAGTCAATCAGGACTAACCTTTTCTGAGCAGCTACATGGGCCAGGCTCCTGGAGACACACTACACGTAAAACTCACTAAACCAACTCTACAGAGGAAGACACGGAGGCAGAGCTCCCCAGGCCACAGCGGCACACAGTACAGCCGCGCTCTGGACGTGGGTAGCATCCTCCCCACGTACCCTGCTGCTCTCACCACAGAGCCCTAACACATGAACGAGGATTCTTTTTTCGCAAATTTGAGGATTCTAAAGTAATCCCTGGACAGGTCCACTCTCTCAGACTCCAAATGACTTTAAGATTGTGACTGAGAGCAAACACCAGGAAGACGAGCTGAGTGAAGGGTGCTGTGGCAGCTGGTGGCCAGCCCAGAGCTGAAGACAAGGGCCAGAGTGCTTGGCACAGAACTCGGCAACATCGCACGGCAATTCGTGGCTTTGCTGCAGTTGCACAGGCGGTTAAATAAACATCTGCCCTGCTCATCTTGCTAGGAGACCTGAGGACCTGATGTAAGACAGCAAGTGGGCAGACTCACACCAGTGACCAGCCTCTCAGCCAGGCCTTGCTGCCAAGGCCTGTTCTCGGGGCAAGGGCCATCATAAGGGAAAGAAACTAAAAGCTAACATTAAAAGATACTGTATGTACCACGTAAAGATCCAAAGTGGTCAACGAGTGCGTGTACCGAACACAAACATCACCTGGGAAAAGCAAGCCTCGTGCGCTTCATCGCCCACCCGTTCGCCCACTCCAGTATAAACTCCTGGCATCAGACTGATTTCCCTCAAGCACCTGGAACCAGCCACGTGGAGGGAAGGGAATACTAACTGGGAAGGTTATGATTTCACCCTATCAGGTGACAGAAGACAACCCCAGAGGTGTGTGAGACTGTGGAACCAGAGCTGTCACCACCGGGCCTGGCTGACACTAACCCCGAGGGTCACCAGGCAAGGATGAAGCACCCCGGAGGAGTGGGGACACCTACTCGACACCAGGCGTCGTGCAGGTGCTTTATGTATGTCATCCAATTTAATCCTGACAAAGGCCCGACGGGAAGCGGCTGCAGCCCGACTAACAGAAGAGAACATGGGGAGCTCTGCGCCCCCCTGGCAGCGGCCCAGGCGGCTCCAAGCCTAGGCCCTGTCTCTCCCTTAATACCTCACGTTCTGCTAGCCCTCTTACTTATGAAGGAACGACCTCCCACCCAATACGAATACTGTGGTAGTGAGACCATACAAACATCTGTACTCTGAACATCTGGAATAAGTCACTAACAGTAACGGAATACAAAGAATACACAGAAAATGAACTCAAGTCCAAGGTGTCAGTCTGGAGGAAGATAAACTAATAGAATAATAAAGACATGTTAGAATGGACCAAACACAAAAGCAAAAGTTGACCAAAATCAAGTGATTTCTGGAATGCCGTTTAGAGTGACAAGTATCGACCTTATCAGGCCTGTCACTAAAACAAGCATCCTGTAGACACGTCACCAGACTGGAGGGAAGGGAGCCCCACCTCGATCCCGACCGTGCGGTGGAGAATGCTGACCAGGAGGACGTGCTCCATCACCAGCCTGCTGGGCATGGTCGCAGCCGGGGCGCAGGCGCTCACCAGGACGGCTGTCAGAGTGTCACTCATGTCCTTCCTGCTGTGGGCCATGTACAGCTCCTCCAGCTGTCCGCTTATGGAGGCCATGTTCGCTTCACTCAACCTGCCAACGATCGTAAAGACAGCAGCAAGGATGTTTCAAACTAGGAATTATTTCTCAGGACAATTTAAAAAAACGAAAAAATTGTCAATACTACCAATACATCCTATTCTATGTACACACGACCCATGAACAATTCTTGTCCTGCCCCCATAACCTAGCATGTACCCTATGTAACACATAATCCTGTGGAACCTTGAAATGATCTAACTGTCGTCTTTCCAGCTGAAATGTGGCCACAGAGAGGCACATGCAGGATTCTCCTTCAGGCCACTGAGACTGTAATGAGGACGCTCCACTGGCATCCTGACAGGACGTCCCCAGGCAGAGGCAGGGAACCATCCCAGACACATCAGTATGTGCTGTTAGGAAAAAGGACAACTTTTCCAATTTTTTGTTGCCATAAATACCTTTAGTTCCTAACCCTGATAAGAGGGTGCTTGGTTTCCTGAAAGGGGAGGGAAGGATATACATGCACATGGAAGATTATGCACTGTTCCTGTGCTAACACTGAACACCAAAGCAACACGTTTGGTAAAATTCCAGGATGGACCATGGAAAGAGTTTTTTTTTTCTTTTTCTAATTTTTTTTTTTTTTTTGAGGAAGATTAGCCCTGAGCTAACTACTGCCAATCCTCCTCTTTTTGCTGAGGAAGACTGGCCCTGAGCTAACATCTGTGCCCATCTTCCTCTACTTTATATGTGGGACGCCTTCCACAGCATGGCTTGCCAAGCGGTGCCATGTCCACCCCTGGGATCCGAACCGGCAAACCCCGGGCCGCCCAGAAGCGGAATGTGCAAACTTAACCGCTGCACCACCGGGCCGGCCCCTAGTTTTGTTTTAATTGAAGAGAAATAATAAAGAAAAACAATGGTGTAGTGCTCATAACGGGTATCACAAGAGAGCCGCGTGTGCTGGGACAGTTCTGTCTTGACTGTGCGGTAGGTCCCAGGAGCTTCCTGTGCGAGATGCTGCATAGAGCCGCACACACGCAAACAGGAGTGATGAGCAAGGGGGACGGAAGACCGTGTTCCTGACTGGGAGTGCCACCGCAGGGCCGTGCACTCGCCTCTGCAGGGAGGAGGACGGGTCCTGCCACCACTGCTCCTGGGACCGACCACGACTCCACCCCATTCCTGGGACTTCTCAGAATAACCACACGGGCACCTGCCTTGCTTTCAAACTCTAAGAATTCAAAGCACCAAACAGAAAAGGCGGCCATCCTGCTTTTCCAGGTCTGGCTGGAACAGAAAGGAGCCAGTCAACAGCTGCAGTCCCCGCCCCTGTCACTTATGGTTTAATTTCTGGGGTAGTTTTCATAGTTTTAGAAAAGAGACAATCTCTTTGAATGACACAATGTAACAACACTGCGAGGCCACCTGTTAATGAGACCTTTGACGTGTTTCTTTAGCCTCTCCAGTTCTTCCTTTTTCTGGGCATCTGCTGTCTCCTCAGCTCGCCGCACATGAGGTGGGATGTATTTTCCACCATTTTCACACAGACTCTGCTGGAAAGGACAGAAATGAACTATAAGAAGCTTATTTTGAACAAATTCCACTTTTCCCCTTGCTATAGTCACCTTTAGATATTAAATTCCCAAGAGCTGGTAGAAGCTGTAGCTACTGACCATTGCTGTCCACTAAATATCAGGCATTTACTGAGGGCCTAGTATGTTCTGGGCAAGCACTCTAGCCCCAGTCTGCTGGACGTCTTCATTTACGTTAACGCAATACACTTCACCACCGTGTTTTCCCTCTGGAGTTCTTCAGATCTGGCTGTGCCCAACCCAGCCCTACAGTCTACACTTTTACCCAGGCTTAATTTACGGCAGGCAGGCAGAACACAAACACCTAAATCAAATGTACCACCAGTTTTGGAGGAAAAGTGTTCTAAAATAACTTCAAACTTGTTCAAAACTAACATCTAAACTTACATGATAAAATCAAAACCAATCCACTGCTCAGCATTCCCTAGATTACCAACTGGGAGGGTTAGAAATCATTATCACTGACCCTGGGCACCTAAGTGACAAGCCTTTAGGAGACAAACATTTGTAAGGCGTGACCCTTGTTTCAGAGTTTAAATTTAGTTGGAGAAAGCACATTCATGTACTACACAGAAACTGTTACTCTTGAGGCACCCTTAGTTCAGACTGTATGTCCACTACAGCTCAACAAGCTTTGAAAAAAAACTTAGGAACAGTTAAAAAATAAAGTCCTAAGAGAAGAACTGATAGCATTTAGGGATGGCTCACAAAGTGCCAGGTGCTAAGACACTAGGGACAGAAATGAAAGACAGTTCATATACTTAAGATGAGGAGGATCCCACAGATGATATTAACAGATAAACACCAAGAGCGAGAAAATGAGAAAACGCTGTGCAGACAGAAGGAATAACATATTTAGAAGCAGAATGCTGAAATAGTGAGGTGCGGAGAAGAAAATGCGAGCAACTCCATATGGCTGCCGTCAAGGTGCATCCTGAGGGGAAGCTGCTTTAACAGGGAAGGAGCTGGCCCATGAAGCCCTGGACTGCTACCTCATGGATTCTGAACTTGTCCTCCGATGTGAGACTTCATCCAAGGCGGTGTTGTAGATCAGCTTTGTGTTTTAGAAAGATCCACTCCAGGGCAAATGGACAGGAAAAGGATGAGGTGAGGGCAGAGGCGAGTCAGGGGTGCAACTGTCCTCAGGACACACCAGAGGCCACAAGAGAGCAAGTGGGGAGGGGAGCCAAACTCAGGTTTGGAGACTGAGGCAGAAAACGTGAAGGAAGGAGATGTTGCCTTAGGACAAGGGTGGGAACAGCCATTAAATTATGCTTTCTCCCTTAAACCTTTGTTATAGAAATTTAAATACATAAAAGTAGACAGAATAACCCAGTTTACCCACATTCAGCTCAAACAAGTATCAATACAACAGTTGCGTCACTCCTGCCCTAGGCTCCGCCCCCACTTGTTATTTCGAGGGAAATCCCAGACACCTTAGATAGTTCACATGATAGCTGATGTCAGATACCTCATCTGTTGTGTCAACATCCTCCGAGGAATTTTCCCTCCTTTCTTCATCTTCTGCAAAACGGACTCTCTTTTCACCCCTTTTCTCCTTGGCTCTCCCTTCAGCTTCTTCGGCTTTTTTTCGCTTCTCCTCTTCTACCTCCTCCTCCTCCTCCTCGCTCTCCTCGCTCGGTGCTCCCGCCTCTGCGTCCTGCTCTTCCTTTTCCTCTTCCGCATCCTCCTCCCGATCCTCCTCCCTCTCGTCCTCGGGGTCGCTCTCTACGTCACTTTCGGGCAGCGTCTCCCCGGCACCCTCCTCCTCCTCACTACTGCTTTCATACAAGCCCCCACTGTTCCCAGACTCCAGGGCTCCCAGGATATAGTCGAGCCCATCGCGGGCGAAGCTCAGCGGCACGGCGCTCCCGTCGCCCTTCCTCCGGCGCTTCTTCAGGCCGAGGCAGCGCTCCAGCTTCCGGATCTCGCGGTCCTCCTCCTCGTTGGCCGCCAGAAGTGCTCGTTTCCGGGCGGCGGCGGCAGCGGCGGACCCGGTGCCCCCGGGCGGGCCCCTGGCCTGGGCGCGGGCTGGGGCGGCCTCGGCCGGGGCGCGGGGA